>NC_056728.1:640687212-640714712 GCF_019279795.1 Protopterus annectens | reverse complement strand
GAAGTTTTAATGCTAAGTCTGTTTTCATTGTGAGACTGCATTGCTTTGTTTAGCAGATGTCTTAGTGTTTGTGCTGTAAAATGCAAAATAAAACTTTCAAATGAAGTCCAAATCATCATAGAAGTAAAGCAGTATGCACATTAGTGTTTATGGTAAATGGAGTGAAATAACCAAGTAATGGTTCAGTGGAATGGCTGCAGGAGCTCCATTCGACCATGATTTTTGTGAAGGGGAAGGACGGCAAACTCAGACAGGCCCAGCTGAACTATACCTCCCAAGTGTCCAGATTTTCAAAGAATGAATAGATTTTTGCTTCTTATTTTTGGTTTGTTCTTCATAAAATTTGTGTTTTTTCTGGCAAATCATTTAGGAATTAAGTCGCTAAAATAATGATACACCGAGTTTCAGACTTCATAACCTTCACAAAAATGCATGCTAAAGTAAGACCTGTTATTCTATCAACTGTCTCAGTTTATACAAGAGCAACTTTTAGTACTGTTTATATGTTCCCCCAATATATTTGACCTTGTCTCGATTTATTGCATTAACAGGTTGAGCGGTACATGCAAATAAATTGCTTTATAGAATTAGGCATAGCCAACCTCTCAACTGTCCCCGATTTTGGCTCAAAATGTTGTTCTTCCCCCTAATAATCTCTCCGCAAAATAGCAATTTTGGAAGAAAACATGGAGGGTTTACAATTAAGAAATAACTGTAATAATCAAAGTTATAGATTACTTTTATTTCAGAAATGCATGTAGATTGTTTTATTTTGTCAGCTGCTCAAGTTAGCAGTATTAATATTAAAGTGTCCTTTCTTTGACAGGTTCCCAGCTGTATTGTGTGGCTATTTTATATTTTTGCATCACATCTTTGGTCCATTTTTCATAAAATTGTGTTTTTTTTTGGCAAATTGGTGACAATTCATTAAAGACTGAAGTTAGAAAATGACAGACATTTGAGTTTCAGATTTCGTACCCTTCAGAAAATTCATACTAATGCAAGATCTATTCTATTATCTTTCTAAGTTTATAAGAGCAATATTTAAAAAGTGTCCTTATTTTTGGGCCTTTGTCCCACTTCTATGTATGGCTTTGTCCAGATTTTTTGCTCTGAGGTTGAGAGGTATGAAAAATGTGTCAGGGCCATCACAGTCAGCCAGAGACTTTTCAAATTGTGACATACTTGTTGCACCCCACTCCCCCATGTAGTGACTCTGGATGTGTCTAAGCAAGGCAAGGAGTAGTTATGCAGTGTAAATGTGCAGAGTGTCCCCCCATCCAAGGTAGAGACAAGTACTACAGTGGCTTTTCATCTGTCCTTGATTTTGCAGAATGGTCTGGTTTCTGTCATATTTTTGGACTGTTGATTTTATGCTTATTACTCAAAGTGCCTGTTGCTCTGTGTTTAAGTAGCAATGCTTTAATGACCATAAGGTAAGCTTGTCTGAGATCGTAAGATGCAAGTAAGCTTTAATAAGCATACTGTTAAAGAATTGCCAACATTGAAAGCCTTTCTGTTGTTGCCATGCAGAGAATACTTAACTAGATAATGTATAAGACTTGGGTATTGAAGGACAGGATTACATTATTTTAAAAAGCTCATTACACTTGTTGGAGACTTCTAGTCATCTCTACAGGCTTTACCCGTAAACTAAACAGAATGCCAATCATGTGTGGTCCGTAACCTGTACAGTAATCCTTTAAGCAATGTATCTTGAGCTTGTTTCTTGTTTGCTTTTCATTTTTTACTTTGATCATGTTTTCCCCAAGTAGATAGTTGTCAGGCAGCAGGTCTTTTTTGGATAAGAAACATTTTTACAAGTGGGGGCATCACAGAGATTTCTACTTTCAGCATGTTACTTGGTACTTTAATAAAAGCTGAATATAAATTATAATTAGAACTGCAGTGCAAGGAGAAGTGGTTTGAGTTGAGTGCTGCTTGTTTTTCTTATACTTTTTGTCTGGCATTCCAGTAATGTATTTAAAAAGTAATTTATTTTTTCATGCCTCATAACCTTTTGTTTCCATCTAGATATTAAGTAAGCTGTCATGTAGCCAATGCATTGAAATATTTTTATTCTTCTACACTTATTTTTGTCTTGATTGGACTCTCATAATGATGGTTTGGCACCCAGGGCAGCGTATTTAATTAAAGTTAGTTTTTGTGGTTTTGAGCATAGCTCCTCCCCTTTCTAGTTGGCCACACCCCTTCCCATTGACCCCACCCATTCAGCTGTCTCCTGCAGCCCCCCCTTTGATTTGAAGTCACCAGCCGCCACTGGGCAAAGAGTAAATAGAACACATTTAGGAAATGATGTGTCTATTGTCTGTAAAGATCATTCATCACTTATGAAACAAGATGATGCCCCTGACAACTTTGGAATTCTGGATGCAAGTATTTAGCAGTATGAGGATTCAGAGTGTTTATAGAAGGAAACAAAAAAAGAAAGAAAGGAAGAAGTTCACAACAAATACCAAAGAAGAAAAAGAAACTGATAAATGTCAGTAAAGAGAATACATACTAAAAAGGACACTGCTTTGTTATATAAGACATAGACTACAGGGTATTATAACATTTTTCTATCAGAAAACCTTCAGTTTACAGAAAAAGGCAGCATTTTTCCAAAAAAGAAGGTAAAAAAAAAAAAGGGGGGGGGGCAAGGGGCAAGTGAAAAAGAATAACTCAAAATTAAATGTGGATGGATTGAAGAACATTACTGTAAGAAAAAAAGAGAAGGACAGTTGTTGACTACATGGCTCAACCTGTGGATGTAAAAAGTCAGCTGAATGAGAGCTGTATGACTGCAAATGCAACACACCATGAAAATAGTGGTATTAATAAGATTAATGGTGATGAAGATCATTCCTTTGTAACAATGGATAGAACAGATATTATTAAATTAGAAGTTGAAGATTCTTCAGATCTGGTTAGAAAAGATATTCTTGTAATTGGAGATTCAGTTATTAGAGGGACTGACACTTACATTTACAGAGACGATATTGAACATTGAATAGTGTTATGCTTGCCAGGAAGAAAAATAAAGGATGTGAAACAATTTTATTCATGTCAGTAGAAATGATCTCATCTGGAAGGACTCTGACAGTTAGTAAGGAACTTACAGCCCTGTTAGATAGTATAACTGGTATACTGGTGTTATGACATTTTTTCACAAATCACATATAGTAAGGAGAATCAGGTGACCATGAATGAAAAGATTTTTTGGGTAAATACTTACCTGAAAAAATGTCCCCTTTAAAAAAATGGAAATGTTTAGAATATTCAAGCCTAATTTGGGGCACATGTGTTCAGACAGGATGGTGTACATTTGTCAAGATCAGGGAAGAGAATTTTTGCAGCAGATATTTTGCAATATTTGAGAAGCACAAGGCAAGATTTTTTACCAGGTGAAAAATATAACAGTTCACAGACAGCAACATTTGATGCATCTCTTATGGTTGTTAATGCTAGGAGCATTAATAATAAAGTTTTTTTTAATTGGAAAATTTGCTCTGTTCCCATAAGACTCTAAAAAACTGTCTTTTGGCTTTTCCCGGTTAGGGGTCACCACAGCGGAACTCCGGTCCGCTAATGACTGGCAGTAGATTTTTACGTGCTGGCTTGCCGGGCCTAATGCACAACCTTCAATGAAGGAACGTCCATTCACGCATGTCGACACACAAAAGATGCTCTAACTGAGGATCAAACGTGCAACGTCTAACTGTGAGGCGACAACGCAGCACCACCACCGCAGTCCGTTCCCATAAGACTAATTTATTTATTTAGTTTACATTTGTTTACCAGGAGTGTCTGACTGGGCCAGGAACCCATTTTCAGCAGAGGCCTGGGAAAAAGCTCCAGTATAATCAACAAATTTAATCAAATTTTAGGAAATAAAAATGGTTATGTAGTACAAAACAAAAATCAACACTTACAAAAACATAAGCGGACAATCATAAAATGGTTATGTATGACAATGACAAAAAATCAATATGTATAGAGACAAAAGGAAGACATAATATTGAAATCAATATTAAAAACACTTTCTTTCTCATATATATATACATACATATGCATTGCACATTATCAGTGAATTGTGTGACATACTGGAGATAATCAGATAAGCACACAATAACTATTAGAACTGAATTGGTTAGTATATACAAAGTTTGTGTAAAATGTGTAAAACTGTTCAGATGAGGTGGCATTTTTCAAAAATACCTCTATGATGTAAGTAAAAGTAGTTCTAGATAAAGTTTTCAATAGGGAATAAAGAGACAGTCTACACTGTTTTGTTGATAGAGGGCCAGATAAAGAGGAAGGAAACAAGTTTGTTGCAAGGTGGGGAAAAAGTGCTTTAGTGATATGAAAGTGTTTTTTCCAGGGAGGAGCACGAACAAAGCCAGTTTCTGGTTAGGTGTTCCTTAAGAAGGAGTTTAAATTTGGGAATGCTGGTACTGTTTATGTATTGGGGGAGGAGTTCCAGAATTTTGATATTTGTCTGGAGTATAGGGATCACCAAAATTGTTGTTAGATTTGGCTACCTTTAGTAGGAGTTTGTTGGATGATCATAATGTTCTATTACTGTGGTAAGGTTGAATAAGGTTTGCAAGTGTGGGGCAGTTGCTTGGCTGTGGAATAATGGAGTGTGCTAAGGTAAGCTGATTGAGAGTTAAAATACGTAGTAATTCTAACCATTTTAGCTCTTGTAGGGCTGAACAATTATAAGATTTATATCATGCATTTCTTATAGCGGCTGGGGAATTAAATTTACCAGAAACAGACTGGAATAATATTGATTCAACAACATTAGTAAGGAAATCATTCATAACATATGCTCAGGAGCAACAATTGCTTCAGATTGTAAAAAAACTTACCAGGGAAAGGAACATATTAAACATTGTTTGTGTTTCCAAATAAATTGCTGTTATTTCATGTCACGTTTTACCACTGTTGATGTGGAGTGATCATGGGGTCATAAAGGTTAATTTGTTGCTAAATAAATCTACCAAATTGAAATCTAAACCACTGCAGAGGAGATTAATTACAGATTATGTAGAAGCAAAACAGTCACTATGTAAAACTAATTGGAGTGATGCGTTCAGTGGAAAAACTGCAAAAGGAATGTAGAAAGTTTTGAAAGAGAAATTTGTTAACAACTTCGAGGGGGTATATTTCCATAAGAACAAGATACCCGATTAAGGTGAGAGACAAAAAAAAATCTAAAAAATGGAAAAGCGATCAAGCTACAACTTCGAAAACTGAAATAAACAAGCTGGACAAACAAATTAAGCATAGTGTGAGACAAAAATCAAGAAAAAATTGAAGAAAATTTATATAAAGGTATAATAGGAAACCATTTTATAGATACATAAGTGGAAGGAGTAAAGACATACAATTGATAAACTGTGTGTCGATTATAAAATTTATTCTCAGTCACAACAAGTTATAGGTACATTTACAAAATTTTTTGCAAAACAGTTTGGCTCCACAAAGGCGGTGATAAGTTGTTCTAGTGGTATCCAGGTAACCTCAGATACTAGAATCAAATTAGATTATAATGAAAAAGAACTGTGCAAACTGGATCCAAACAAAGCACAGGGAGGAGATGGAATTAGTAATAATGACACGAGAACACTTCAGCAAGAACTTACAGTAGCATTATAGCTATTATTTACTAGGTTGTATAAATATGGAGAGATTTCTCAAGACTGGAGACATATTAAACCTGTCTTTAAGGGAAAGGGGAGTAGGACAAACCCAGAGCAATATAGACTCTTAAGTCTACTTTCATGTTGTGGAAAAATAATGGAGAAGGTAATAATGGATCAGTTATTGTCAAAACTGGAAAGGTTGGGACTTGAAACCATTTATCAGCATGCATATGTTGAAAACATATCTATTACCACCTGTAACATGATGTTCTATAACAATATAATGGTTACGAATGAAAAATTGTGCTGTGATGTAATTTATATAGATTTAACTTCAGCATTTGACAGGTTATACAAAACACCGATCAATAAATTAGAACAGCTAGGCATTGATGCACACTTGATAAGATGGATAGCTGCATGGCTTACATATAGGACATGGCAAATATCATACAGTAACTGGACAGGTGAAATTTTTGGTTACAGTCAGGGCGTCCCACAGGGCTCTGTGTTAGGTTCTTGCTTGTTTAATATCTTTCAGACTTATCTTTTTGATATGAGGTGTTCTACAGTTTGTATGCAGAGGACCTGAAATTGGGTAAACTGATTACATGTGTTACAGATGAGGCATGTCTGCAAAATAACTTGACTAAATTGACCATTTGGGCACAGGATAATAATATGCTGATAGATACGTCAAAAACTAAGAATATGAGATTAGGGAGACATAAACTGAAAGGTGAATATTTAACACAGCGTACAGTGATTGAAATTGTTTTTTCATTTAGAGACCTGGGCATTTGGGTAAATATGGCTCTGAGTTTTTCTAATCACATCAACCAATTAGTTAATGATATTTATAGAACTATAGGTTGTATAAAAATATTTATAAAGTCTAGGAAATAAGAAATGATGAAGTCATTGTTTGTTAATTACATTAGACCCAAACATGAGTATGGAATAGCAATATGGAAACCTTATAAGAAAACAAGCATGAGCAAATTGGAAGGAGTACAGCAGAAATATACCAAGGGGGCATCTATGGATGTGAAAATTTAAGTTATTATGAAAGACTAAAATATCCGAACTTGTGCAGTATCTATTATAGATATTTAAGAGGAGATCTTATTCAGGTATAAAGGGCATTTAGAGACAGGTACCTCTGGGAATGTTAGGGGTTATCAAAAAGTACTAGAGAATCATCAGACAAACTGTGTAGAAGATTCTATAGCAATGAGAAGTGCACTAATTGGTTCTCTGAGAGAGCAGCTGATGCACGGAACAGACTACCAATTACATTAAAGCAAGCACTAGTTTAGATATTTTTAAGAACAGCCTGGACACTTATTATGTTAACTACTGCTTTGGTATGTTGGCAGGCTAGAAGGGCATTAATGCCCGTGCTTGAAATATTTTTATGTATGTATTTCAGTCATGTTCAAGAAAGTAATTTTGCAGATCTTCACAATGTGAACATATCCCTTATTGTGTATACTGTCCTTAATAAATGTCCTCTCATGTGAGCATGGCAGTGATGTTTATATCACAACCATTCATCTCCACTGACATGCAACCTTGTGTGGCCAACATATATGTACTGTCCTGTGTGATGATATAAATATAACTTGCACAGGAGGTGTAAACAGCAGTACGTACTGTGCTATCTACATATGTGTTTAATGTTATGCTCCTGACTTGACTTGGAAGTGCGCATACACTGACATTTCATATCCTGTGTTCACCATCATATTTAGCATGGCCTGTTCCATTTCTTCACTCCTAACATTCATGCTTGTGCCCATTTTCATCAGCATACTTTCCCTGCCTAGTGTATGTTTCATTATATTTGCCCTTGCCTTTGACCCCATCTGTTATTTCATTCTGCACATAATTGTTGTAGTATACATCACGCTGGGTACTTTTCTTTATTATTTGGTATTTTTATTTTGACATTTGTTAACCTGGTATGTCTGACTGAGAATGGGGCCTGGGAGAAAAGCTCTATACAGAAACACTTATCTAGGTTGAAAATAACAGTTTGCACAAAAAGCTTCACATATAAGCCAAACTCTTATACAACAGTAACTGTAGATATAGAACAATGTCAAATTACAATACAATAGTAAATAAATCAGCAGGACGTGAAGTAAGTGACACTAGAAATCAAAGTTGGTAACTATGGTCACATATAAACCTCAGAATGTAGTACAAAGTTGAATAGGTTAGCAAGCTCTTATTAACACACTTTACTGTGTTAATACTGCTGTTATTACAACTATTTTCACTCCTGGTAGACATTGTGGCAGTCCACACAATTTCGCTGAGCAGGTTTGCCTGTAGGCAAACATGTATGCATCCTCTTTCTGCATCTGTGCTGCTCTGCACAGTTTCCTGGCTCGCAACACTGTTACTGGCCACGAAGCATCGCTTGTATTTGTGTAAGTGTGGTGAGTGGCATGCTCATTGTGCTAACACGTAAACTCTGTGTAAGCTTCACGCAAAGCTTGCATGGAGTTTATTGAATCCCCGGGTGAGTTTATATACTGGATTATCATACTAAACATTCTGTCTTTCTTTACTTGGGAATTTAGCACATTACTGCATAGTGAAAATATATTCATATAAATTCATTTATTTTGGGTATCAATAAGATGACAGAAATAAACATATTTTTATTCTAAGAGAAAACAATACAATTAATTCAGAAACTATAAATGAAATACAACATTGTAGTTCTTGTCAGCAATTAAGAAATGTTTAGCTGTTGAAGCTCATTCCAGGAGACTCAGGTTAGAGAAACTGTAGTACACCAGCCAAGTTGTAGTGTACAAATTTTATATAAATATAGCCTGACAAAATTATGCTGTTCATGTGCCCACTATATGAACCTTCTCTTTGAAATGAGTAATATAAAAATATGTCCTGAATTACATGAAAAACAAAACATTTGTAATAAACAAAAAAGTTTGAAGACCAGCATATTTACTGCAAGTTGTAATAGTTATCCTATAGTAGTCAGAACTATGAAGAAATAAATTGTAATTGCTCAAGAAAATACTGCATGTTGAGATGAAATACACCCAAAAAATCACAATATTGCATTTTCTCAAAAAATGTTTTATCAAAGTACTTATTATGATTTTTTTTTTGTCATTTGGTTAATGCATGATTAATCTATGCTAAGATATGTAAAGCCTCGGGAGGTCACAGTCTGAAAACAGTGACACTTCAATGTTATAGAATAGACAAAACAATTATTTTCAGGAGGGTCCCTTACAACCCCTCTAAATATACCTACTTTGAGCCTGCACGCACTTGAAGAAGAGGAAGAAGTTAGAAAAATAAAAGTAAAAATCACCTTCTGTCTGTCTCTGTCTCTCTCCCTTCTGACTCCACAATCCAGTCAATGTATGACCTAGATAGCCACAATTTAGTGAACCGCTGTCTACAGGAAGTTTGCAACCTTCTTGTTTTGACAACCACGCACTTGCTATTCTGGGCTATGACAATGAGTACTTTTTCCAAAGAACTGCTAATAAATCCTGTGTGGAACAAAATAGTTGACTTTGCAAAAAGAAACACATAAGACAAAAGTTATTCTGGAATACCATATTAAAATAAGGGAAACAATTCTGTTTTGTAACAGTTAAGTGCAATAGATATGCATGAAGCTAGCACATCTGAATGTCATAGAAATGCATAAAAATGTTATTAAATTAGAATTTTTTTCTTGTTAGTGGGTGGTCATAAAATGAGAAGTCAATGAACTGTTGTAATGTTGAATACAGTGGTAAAGAAAAAAACAACCCTGATTGACGTTTTATATGAAGCACATTTTATACCAGAAACCTCTTCCTATACATTTCACATTCAAGTTATATATTTTATGCATGGAAGCACTTCTATATGCATTAATTTCTAATAAGTAGGTATGTAAACTATGTGTAACTGAATAAGGTGAAGCAGGTAAAAAGACACTTGGAAGATTCTGATTAAGTTGTGTGGCAGAAACAGCTGAATTGAGTAATACTTCATAAGTAGAGGTTTAAAAAGAAAATAAAATGACCATGTTGGAAATATTTCAATGGGTAATGCTATAGTTAACATGATGAAAGTGGCCATTTAGATGTGATGGTTGTGCTGCACACATTATAAATGGAAACCCAAATAATCTGTACAAAGACAACTAAACAATGAACAATTTCTGTTGTGCATTGTTTATCATTTATAATAGAATACAGTTTAAATGTTTGTATAAATGAACTAGAATGTATGGAAAATGGCAAATAATGTGAGTCCTTTACTTCATTAGAAAAGGATGATGAAAAAAAAAGCATTTAATTGAAAATCCCACTTAACTGATATTGCTGTATTTCTATTGTTGGTGTGACCCTGAAATTGATTAGATTACATAACAGAGTAAGAGTGAAATCAGTGTTCCAAATAATAGGGATTTTCAATGAAACATGTTTTTTTTTGATTAAACAAAGTACACCCACAATGTCTTGTTTAGAATGGAAAAATAAATTAAATGTGTACATGAATGATGCAGAATGAGTATGACAAGATGGAAAATAATAAGCTTTGTGTGAAGAATTTTAATAATTTTACAGACAATGCTTGCTCTTGGAGAGGAAATACAGTTTACTGTCCTTTCTGTTTTTCATTGCAGTGAAATTAGGGAAATGAAACTGTGAATAGGTTCATAGGTTCATAGGTAGGTACTAGGCTATCTGCCCGAAGGCATTTATAAGCCTAGCCAGAATGCGTTGGCTTTCGCTGCCCCCTTAGATTAGTTCCCTGTGCCTCTGTCCAGTGATCCCCGGGGTAAACTTTCTGTTTCCCATCCACTTGTCAAGGTTCTCTTGAAGAGTGCTAGCGAGGAGCTCTACCTAATGTAGATTGGAATCCTGTTCCAAAGCATGGGAAGTCTCTGGGACAGGAATCTATCACTCCAGCACGTTCTATTTATTGTTGTGGTGAGGTTTAGATCCCTAGAGCATGTGACTCGAGGGGATATGGTTTTCTTTAGGTGGAGCATGTCCATCAATTCTAGGTTGGACATGGCCTTGTATGTCAGGCAGAGATCACCTGAGTAGGTGGTATGCAACCGAGTACAGCTGGAGTTTCTTCAGTCGAGCTGCATAGGGCATTTGTTTGAGGCTAGTGATCCTCTTGGTGAGGTACTTCTATGGTCTTTCCAGCTGTTGCAGGTGTCTTGTAAGGTACATCCCAAATGGGGCATTGTACTCTATGATGGGTCTGATGAGTGATGAGTAGAGGGGCACAATGACCTCTTTTGATCTGGATGCGAAACTTTTTATGATTAGGTGGGCCACATAGAAGGATTTTCTAACCACTTTGGCAATGTGATTATCAAGGGAGTGATTACTATCTGCTTGGGTCCCCAGATCCCTTATTATGTCTTACATATTTAGGGGACTACCACCTATGTGGTAGTTTGTGGGTACTTTGTTTTTTCTAAAGGGGATGACTATGCACTTTTTGGCATTTAGCTTGAGGCCATGATTTTGACAACAGGTATCCGTCTCAGTGAGACCATTTTGGAGGATGTCTGTGTCAGCTGGAGAGTCAGTTATAGCCCCTAGTTTGCAGTTGTCTGTAAACTTGGTCAGCCATAGTCCTCCTGTGCTTGCCTGTACCTCTGAGAAGTATATGCCGAACAGGAGGGGTCCTAGGACTGAGTCCTGGGGAATGCCACTTGTAACCGGTTTAGAGTCTGACCTTGCTCCCGCAACTCTCACCATGTGGGTTCTGTCTGTGAGCCAGTTGGCAACCCATCTTATGATGTAGGGGTTTATGTTCAGGCTGGTGAGCTTGTCTATAATACCAGAATGGGGAATGGTGTTGAAGGCCTTTGCGAGGTCTAGGTATGCTGTGTGTACCACCTTTCCCTCATCTATAGCCTTGGTAACTGTCTCAAAGAAGTCCAACAGGTTTAGGAGGCATGATCTGCCCTTAACAAAGCCGAACTGGGTAGGGTCCAGTGTTTGGAGGTTCCCAATGTCTTTGTTAATGAGTTCCATGATGATGCACTCCATAGCTTTGCAGACCAAGCTAGTCAGGCTTATAGGGTGATAGTTCCTGGGGTCTGTTGTGGCTCCACCTTTGTGGAGTGGAATAACCATTGCTGTGCGCCACTTTATGGGTATGTAGCCTGTGGAGAGGCTGAGTTTGAACAGTGTGTTTAGGTGAGGGGTTAGTTCGTCTTTGACCTCATGTAGGATGCAGCCTGGGACACCGTCTGGTCCCATTGATGCTGTGTTTTTAGCTTTGGAGAGGGTTGTTTTAATCTGAGTGTCTGTGATTTCAGGAGCACTACATTCCTCTGGTATGGTTATGGGCCCTTTTGGGGGTGAGAGGGGGTGAAGTTTGCACTGAATCTGTTTGCCAGGATGTTGGCGATATTGGTCGGTTCAGTGTATTTTGTGCCATTATGCACTAACTCTGAGCAGATCTGAGCATTGCCACTTAGATTCTTGACATAGCTAAAGAATGCCTTGTGGTTATCTTTGGAGTCCTTGGCAGTTTTTCTTTCGAAGCTTGCCTTGGATAATTTTATGAGGGATCGTAGTTTCTTGCTGATACTGATCAGGGATGTCTTCCCTTCTTGGGATTTTACTCTTTTCTGTACTAGTTTCCTCCTTCTATTGTATAGTTTGTTTATGGCAGGAGTCCACCAGACTGGTTTCCTTTTCTTGGAGGAGTGAGTCTTGGTTTTGCTTGGGATAGCACGATCCATGCATTCTTGTAGGTGCCTGTAGAATGCATTAGTAAAGGATTTTGCAGCTTGGACAGCATTAACCTTTAGCATGGGGGCTTTGATACTTTCTACCTCGGTATTAAGTAGCGTGCAGTTCCTCCGGTGTGGAACACCGGTCGCCCATGTTGGTGATGACCAGGTCCAGTATGTTGTCACCTCTGGTGGGAGTGTTGACCAGTTGATCCAGGGCATTTGAGTTTATAAATTCTAGGAAATGTTGGGCAAGGGAGTTAGTACTTGAGTAGTTCTCCCAGTTAATGTTTGGGTAATTTAAATTACCCAATATTAGGGTGTTTGGTAGGACCTTTATGTTTCCCAGTGTTTCCAGAAACATGGAATGGGGGTCCTGGGACATGTTGGATGAGCTGTAGTAAGCTACAATTTGAATTGCAGTTTTGTCTATTGTTAGTTGCACGTGGACGATCTCCGAAACATCGTGCTGTGCCACTAACCTGGAGGTGTGGGTATCCTTGATGAATATGGATATGCTCCCACATTTTGTATTTTGGTCCAGGTTCTATGGCCAAAATATATGGTATGAGTTGTGCCCTGGTAGTGCTGGGGTGCTCTCTGGAGCCTTAAACCAGGTTTTTGTTACTGCACATATATCGATTTTCTCCATACTGAGGAGTGCCTCGAGTGCATGTATTTAGGGGTTTAGCCTTCTGGCATTGAGTAGCATTACCCTCAGTTTTTTGTTACTTGTGCTATTTATGGCGGTGGGTTTGTCTTTTGAGCCTTGCCTAAAAAAGGCACTATGCGGTTGGCAAGAGCCTTGTCCAGTATTTGAAAGCCTAAGGGTGACAGGTGCAAGCCTTCTCTAGTGAGGCAGCATGGTTTGTTGAGCATGTCATCCCAGGCAGACAGACACTGGATCCCCTTTGAATGACACCAGAAACTTAGCCAATTGTTAAAATTGATAATGTTTTTCTTTATACCGTGGTATCATTCTTGGTGAGGGCAGGATGCTACTCAGGGTCAGGGTCATACCAGCCTGGGCTATGTGATCAGAGAGCTCTTCCATGTCTTTTTCATGTAGTCCAGGGAGATACACCAACATGGACAATGACAGAGTCATAGTTGTATTTGTTTTGGAGTGACCTGAGTGCTTGTGTTATGTTGGGGATCCTGGCACCCTACAGGCAGCTAACAGTAACCTTCTCCTTATTCAGCCTAGTGAGTGGGACATCAGTGTGCCTGACTATAGAATCACCTATTACTAGTATGTTGGGTATGTTATTTTGCCTTAAGGGCTGTGATTGCGTGGCACACTGGTTTTGTGAAGTATGTGTTTCATGGTTTGTGTTTGGGGGTGGAGGTTGCTTGGATGTCTGCTTTGGAGGTCTCTGTTGCTTTTTCAGATTTTTATTTAGAGCCTCCGAGTATGTTTTCATGTATTTATGTGTGTTTCTTGCCGGTGCTGGTTTGATGGGTCTGTGTGAGACTGGTGGTGTGATGCAATTATTTCCCTTCTCCTCTTGACTGTCTGATCCAGTCTTAGGTTGAGAGAGCTTAGCCTCCAGTTTGGCTGTATAATTGCATCTCTCACATGTATTAGTGTTTGGTGGTAGGAGGAGAGGGTTGTCTGTGTACATGAGGAAGTTGTAACATTGTGTCAAAATGCCCAGATTCACCAGTTGGACTGGAGAATACACCTGAAACTGCCCTTTGGACATGGCTGGATAGGTACAGTGAACTGTTTTACTGAACGGTTGGTAGGGTCGAATAGAGAGCCTTGCCCTTCTGTACAGTATAGGGGGGGTCTAGTGCTAGGGTTTATAAGTGCTTGCTATGAGTCTTGAGCAAATGTTGAGCTGAGAAATGAATGATGTGAGTGCTTAAGTTAAAAGTTTGTCTAGTTCCAAGGGAAAAATTGAAGAGAAGACTTTGTGGAGCTGGGAATAGTTATACCCTAGCTAACTGGTGCTGCCCGGCATGCAAAACTGAGCAAATGCGGTTTTTATAGCAGGGAAATGAAGGAGATAGAAATTAGCCCAAAATGGCCAATAAACTACTAATTTCTGGGCTGAAACCACTCATCCAGGGACAGATAGGCTGCTCAAAGCTCCCCTCTCTCACAGGTGAACAGAGAAACTTCCTTCTAGCCAAGTAAGGTATGGGCAAACACAGAGATTTGTAGCACAGCCCTGGATTCAGCACTAACCTGTAAACTGGACTATACTAGCTTAGAAAGGCAGGGAACAACTATTTTTTTTTTCAGAAAATAAAGCAGATAGAATAAAAAAAAAACACTTTAAATGCACAGAAAAGGATACTTATTGTTATATATCTCAGATCAGAGTTGTAGTCAATGCCCCTAGAGATAAAGTAGGAAGAAAAACAAATAAAGTAAAAGCAGATGAATAAAGTACAATTTTTATATATAAAACAATAGAAAATGAACAAACTGATTTAAACAAGTTACCCAATTAACCAGAAAAAAACTCAAACCTGAGACCTGTACCAGCAGTCTTCAATCAGACAAGTTCTAACTGCACACTCCTGCCACTAGGGTGCAGGGGAACTTTCTCCAAAAAAAAGATGGCCCAGATCAGTGTTCAAGTTATACAAACAAAGCTAGATTCAGCAGGCCTGAATTTGGTCTATGGTACAGCAACAAGGCACACCAATTTCAGAAAGAAACAGTTCAAATAAGCAGGCAAAATAAGCCTGTGACCAGAAATTCATAGCTCAGAAGGGCAGAATCCAGCCTCTCCTCCAAGAGTGCAGACCACAAACCTTCTTAATGTAGAATGACTGGCCTGAAGCCCAAGTGCTAAAACCAGAACTAATACACTTTTAGAATAGCAGACACTGAGCCTTCAATCAGCAATTCCCAGCTTAGAAAGATGTAAGCTACCTGTCCTGCCACAACAGTGCAAACCACAAATCTTCTTAATCTGAAACAACTGGTATGAAGCCCAACTGCTTAAACCAAATGACTTAGAATAGCAGTTACAATTTAATCAGGCTACAACCAAGTAATAATACATGCAGCAGAATAAATACAACCGAGTACTTTTAAGAAGAGGCAAAAGCAAAATAAAGTAGGAGGAAACACAAATACAGTAAAATCAGATGAATAAAGTGCAATTTTTTTGTTAGTAAAGTGCAAGGAGAGAGGGAGGAAGAACCTAAGTAGGTTGAACTTTTCAAATCTTCTCTCTGTATTAAGTAGAGTGAACACTAGACTCAGAATATGATCTCACTGTACTTGGTTAAGTGAGCAATGAGATGGACCCAGGAGGAGTGTTCAAATACAGACTTACAGGAGGGGTGGGCAATTCCAGAGCCACCAACACTAACACCAATACAAGAACAGAGAGGGTGGGTGGGGAACTAACTGCAGAGAGACACACAGCTCACTATTCTGTGAAAACAATTAGGTAACAGAAAAAATGAAATACAGTACTTTTAAAACTGCAAGTTTGTACTTAGCAGAAAACTAAATTACAATACTGCAAGATTGCACTTAACCTCAGCTTCTAATGCAGGTGACTGTAGCCAACTAAGTCTCTCAGAAGTTGAGCATAAAATGAATTCTCAAAGTTTGTGGTTAGCACTTAAAGTACAGAGGAAGCCCTCTAGGCAAAAAGCTAAATATGAGATAACAAAGAAGTGAGAAGGCCACCACCCCCTCTTATAGCAGAGAGACATACAGCACACTATTCTGTGAAAACAATTAGGTAACAAAAAAAATGAAATACAGTACTTTTAAAACTGCAAGTTTGTACTTAGAAGACTAAAATATAATACTACAAGTTTGCACTTAACTTCAGCTTCTAATGCAGGTGATTGCAGCCAACCAAGTCTCTCAGAAGTTAAGCATAAAATGAATTTTCAAAGTTTGTGGCTAGCACTTAAATTACAAGGGAAACCCTCTAGGTTAACAGTTAAATATCAGATAACAAAGAAGTGAGTAGACCACCACCAACTTTTATAGCAGAGAGAAACACAGCACACTATTCCGTAAAAACAATTAGGTAACAAAAAAATGAAATACAGTACTTTTAAAACTGCACGTTTGTACTTAACAGAAGACTGAAATACAATACTGCAAGTTTGCAATTAACTTCACCTTATAATGCAGGTGATTGTAGCTAACCAAATATCTCAGAAGTTGAGCATAAAATGAATTCTCAAACTTTGTGGCTAGCACGTAAAGTACAGAGGAAGCCCTCTAGGTTAACAGTTAAATATCAGATAACAAAGAAGTGAGAAGACCACCACCCCCTTTTATAGCAGAGAGATACACAGCATACTACTCTGTGAAAACAATTAGGTAACAGAAAAAATGAAATGCAGTACTTTTAAAAATGCAAGATTATACTTAACAGAAGACTAAAATGCAATACTGCAAGTTTGCACTTAACGTCAGCTTCTAATGCAGGTGATTGTAGCCAACCAAGTCACTCAGAAGTTGAGCATAAAATGAATTCTCAAACTGTGTGGCTAGCACTTAAAGTATAGAGGAAGCCCTCTAGGCTAACAGCTAAATATCAGATAACAAAGAAGTGAGAAGAAAACCACCCCCTCTTATAGCAGAGAGACAAACAGCACACTATTCTCTGAAAACAATTAGGAAACAGAATTAACTACAGCTTCTAATGCTGGTGATTGTAGCCAACAAAGTATCTCAGAAGTTGAACATAAAATGAATTCTCAAAACATGTGGCTAGCACTTAAAGTACAGAGAAAGCCTTCTAGGCTAACAGTTAAATATCAGATAACAAAGAAGTGAGAAGACCACCACCCCCTCTTATGGCAGGGAGACACACAGCACACCATTCTGTGAAAACAATTAGGTAACAGAAAAAATGAAATACAGTACTTTTAAAACTGCAGGTTTGGACTTAACAGACGACTAAATACAATACTGCAAGTATGCACTTAACTTCATCTTCTAATGCAGGTGATTGTAGCCAACCAAGTCTCCCAGAAGTTGGGCATAAAATGAATTCTCAAACTTTGTGGCTAGCACTTAAAGTACAGAGGAAGGCCTCCAAGCTAAAAGTTAAATATCAGATAACAAAGAAGTGAGAAAAGAACGATCCCCTCTTATAGCACAGAGACACACAGCACACTATCCAGGTAACAGAAAAAATGAAATACAGTACTTTTAAAATGGCAAGTTTGTACTTGACAGAAGACTGAAATGCAATACTGCAAGTTTGCACTTAACTTCAGCTTCTAATGCATGTGATTGTAGCCAACCAAGTCACTCAGAAGTTGAGCATAAAATGAATTCTCAAACTTTGTGGCTTGCACTTAAAGTACAGAGGAAGCCTCTAGGCTAACAGCTACATATCAGATAACAAAGAAGTGAAAAGACAACCACCCCCTCTTATAACAGAGAGACACACAGCACACTATTCTCTGAAAACAATTAGGAAACAGAATTAACTACAGCTTCTAATGCAGGTGATTGTAGCCAACCAAGTATCTCAGAAGTTGAGCATAAAATGAATTCTCGAATCTTCTGGCTAGCACTTAAAGTTCAGAGTAAGCCCTCAAGGCTAACAGTTATATATCAGAAAACAAAGAAGTGAGAAGACCACCACCCCTCTTATGGCAGGGAGACACACAACACACCATTCTGTGAAAACAATTAGGTAACAGAAAAAATGAAATACAGTACTTTTAAAACTGCAAGTTTGCACTTAAAAGAAGACTAAAATAGAATACTGCAAGCTGGGACTTTCCTTCAGCTTCTAATGCAGGTGATTGTAGCCAACCAAGTCACTCAGAAGTTGAGCATAAAATGAATTCTCAAACTTTGTGGCTAGCAAATAAAGTACAGAGGAAACCCTCCAGGCTAAGAGTTAAAATATCAGATAACAAAGAAGTGAGAAGAGAACGATCACCTCTTATAGCACAGAGACACACAGCACACTATCCAGGAAACAGAAAAAATGAAATACAGTACTTTTAAAATGGCAAGTTTGTACTTAACAGAAGATCAAAATACAATACTGCAAGCTTGCACTTAACTTCAGCTTCTATTGCAGGTGATTGTAACCAACCACGTCTTTCAGAAGTTGAGCATAAAATGAATTCTCAAACTTTGTGGCTAGCACTTACAGTACAGAGGAAGCCCTCTAGGTTAACAGTTAAATATCAGATAACAAAGAAGTGAGAAAACCACCACCCACTTTTATAGCAGAGAGATACATAGCATGCTACTCTGTGAAAACAATTAGGTAACAGAAAAAATGAAATGCAGTACTTTTAAAACTGCAAGATTGTACTTAACAGATGACTAAAATACAATACTGCAAGTTTGCACTTAACTTTAGCTTCTAATGCAGGTGACTGTAGCCAACCAAGTCACTCAGAAGTTGAGCATAAAATGAATTCTCAAACTTTGTGGCTAGCACTTAAAGTACAGAGGAAGTCCTCTAGGCTAACAGTTAATTATCAGATAACAAAGAAGTGAGAAGACCACCACCCCTCTTATAGTAAAGAGGCACACAGCACACTATTTGGGTAACAGAAAAAAATGAAATACAGTACTTTTAAAACTGCAAGTTTGTGCTTAACAGAAGACTAAAATACAATACTGCAAGTTTGCACTTAACTTCAGCTTCTAATGCAGGTGATTGTAACCAACTAAGTCTCTCAGAAGCTGTGCATAAAATGAATTCTCAAACTTTGTGGCTAGCACTTAAAGTACAGAGGAAGCCCTCTAGGTAAACAGTTAAATATAAGATAACAAAGAAGTGAGAAGACCACCACCTCCTTTTATAGCAGAGAGATACACAGCACACTATTCCATGAAAACAATTAGGTAACAGAAAAAAATGAAATACAGTACTTTTAAAACTGCAAGTTTGTACTTAACAGAAGACTAAAATACAATACAGTAAGTTTGCACCTAACGTCAGCTTCTAATGCAGGTGATTGTAGCCAACTAAGCCTCTCAGAAGTTGAGCATAAAATGAATTCTCAAACTTTGTGGTTAACACTTAAAGTACAGAGGAAGCCCTGTATGCGAAACGTTAAATATGAGATAACAAAGAAGTGAGAAGGCCACCACCCCCTCTTATAGCAGAGAGACATACAGCACACTATTCTGTGAAAACAATTAGGTAACAAAAAAATGAAATACAGTACTTTTAAAACTGCAATTTTGTACTTAGAAGACTAAAATATAATACTACAAGTTTGCACTTAACTTCAGCTTCTAATGCAGGTGATTGCAGCCAACCAAGTCTCTCAGAAGTTAAGCATAAAATGAATTTTCAAACTTTGTGGCTAGCACTTAAATTACAAGCGAAGCCCTCTAGGTTAACAGTTAAATATCAGATAACAAAGAAGTGAGTAGACCACCACCAACTTTTATAGCAGAGAGACACACAGCACACTATTCTGTGAAAATAATTAGATAACAGAATCAACTACACTTCTAATGCAGGTGATTGTATCCAACCAAGTATCTCAGAAGTTGAACATAAAAGGAATTCTCAGAATTTGTGGCTAGCACTTAAAGTATACAGAAAGCCCTCTAGGCTAACAGTTAAATATCAGATAAAAAAGAAGTGAGAAGACCACCACCCCCTCTTACAGCAGAGAGACACACAACACGCTATTCTGTGAAAAACATTAGGTAAAAGAAAAAATGAAATACAGTACTTTTAAAACTGCAAGTTTGAACTTAACAGAAGACTAAAATACAACACTGCAAGTTTGCACTTAACTTCAGCTTCTAATGCAGGTGATTGTAGTCAACCAAGTCTCCCAGAAGTTGAGCATAAAATGAATTAACAAACTTTGTGGCTAGCCCTTAAAGTACAGAGGAAGCCCTCTAGGCTAACAGTTAAATATCAGATAACAAAGAAGAGAGAAGACCACCACGCCTCTTATAGCAAGAGGACACACAGCACACTTTTCGGTAAAAACAATTAGGTAACAGAAAAAAAATGAAACACAGTACTTTTAAAACTGCAAGTTTGTATTTAGCAGAAGACTAAAATAGAATACTGGAAGTTTGCATTTTACTTCAGATTCTAATGCAGGTGATTGTAACCAACCAAGTCACTCAGAAGTTGAGCATGAAATGAATTCTCAAATGTTGTCGCTAGCACTTAAAGTACAGAGGAAGCCCTCCAGACTAACAGTTAAATATTAGATAACAAAGAAGTGAGAAGACCACCACCCCTCTTATAGCAGAGAGACACACAACACACTATTCTGTGAAAACAATTAGGTAAAAGAAAAAATGAAATACAGTACTTTTAAAACTGCAAGTTTGAACTTAACAGAAGACTAAAATACAACACTGCAAGTTTGCACTTAACTTCAGCTTCTAATGCAGGTGATTGTAGCCAACCAAGTCTCCCAGAAGTTGAGCATAAGATGAGTTGTCAAACTTTGTGCATAGCCCTTAAAGTACAGAGGAAGCCCTGTAGGCTAACAGTTAAATATCAGATAACGAGGAAGAGAGACCACCACACCCTCTTATAGCAAAGAGACACACAGCACACTTTTCTGTGAAAACAGGTAACAGAATAAAATGAAATATAGTACTTTTAAAACTGCAAGTTTGTACTTAACAGAAGACTAAAATACAATACTGCAAGTTTGCAATTAACATCAGCTTCTAATGCAGGTGATTGTAGCCCACCAAGTCTCTCAGAAGTTGAGCATAAAATGAATTCTCAAACTTTGTGTCTAGCATTTAAAGTACAGCAGGAGCCCTCAAGGCTAACAGTTAAGTATCATATAACAAAGAAGTGAGAAGACAACAACCCCCTCTTATAGCAGAGAGACACACAGCACACTATTCTGTGAAAACAATTAGATAACAGAAAAAATGAAATACAGTACTTTTAAAACTATATGTTTGTACTTAACAGAAGACAAAAATACACACCTGCAAGCTTGCACTTAACTTCAGCTTCTAATGCAGATGATTGTAGCCTACCATGTATCTCAGAAGTTGAGCATAAAATGAATTCTCAGACTTTGTGGCTAGCACTTAAAGTACAGAGGAAGCATTCTAGACTAACAGCTAAATATCAGATAACAAAGAAGTGAGAAGACAACCACCCCTTCTTATAGCATAGAGACACACAGCACACTATTCTGTGAAAACAATTAGGTAACAGAATTAACTACAGCTTCTAATGCAGGTGATTGTATCCAACCAAGTATCTCAGAAGTTGAGCATAAAATTTGTGGCTAGCACTTAAAGTAGAGAGAAAGCATTCTAGGCTAACAGTTAAATATCAGATAAAAAAGAAGTGAGAAGACCACCACCCCCTCTTATAGTAGAGAGACACACAACACACTATTCTGTGAAAACAATTAGGTAAAAGAAAAAATGAAATACAGTACTTTCAAAACTGCAAATTTGAACTTAACAGAAGACTAAAATACAATACTGCAAGTTTGCACTTAACTTCAGCTTCTAATGCAGGTGATTGTAGCCAACCAAGTCTCCCAGAAGTTGAGCATAAAATGAATTATCAAACTTTGTGGCTAGCACTTAAAGTACAGAGGAAGCCCTCTAGCCTAACAGTTAAATATCAGATAACAAAGAAGTGAGAAAACCACCATCCCTCTTATAGCAGAGAGACACACAGCACAGGATTTTGAGAAAACCAATTAGGTAACAGAAAAAATGAAATACAGTACTTTTATAACTGCAAGTTTGTACTTAAGAGAAGACTAAAATACAATACTGCAAGTTTGCACTTAACATCAGCTTCTAATGCAGGTAATTGTAGCCCACCAAGTCTCTGAGAGGTTGAGCATAAAATAAATTCTCAAACTTTGTGGCTAGCACTTAAAGTACAGCAGAAGCCCTCTAGGCTAACAGTTAAATATCATATAACAAAAAGGTGAGAAGATGACCAACCCCTTTATAGCAGAGAGAGACACACAGCACACTATTCTGTGAAAACAATTAGGTAACAGAAAAAATGAAATACAGTACTTTTAAAACTGCATGCTTGTACTTAACAGAAGACTAAAATAAAATACTGCAAGCTTGCACCTAACTTCAGCTTCTAATGCAGGTGATTGTAGCCAACTAAGCCTCTCAGAAGTTGAGCATAAAATGAATTCTCAAACTTTGTGGTTAACACTTAAAGTACAGAGGAAGCCCTGTATGCGAAACGTTAAATATGAGATAACAAAGAAGTGAGAAGGCCACCACCCCGTCTTATAGCAGAGAGACATACAGCACACTATTCTGTGAAAACAATTAGGTAACAAAAAATGAAATACAGTACTTTTAAAACTGCAAGTTTGTACTTAGAAGACTAAAATATAATACTACAAGTTTGCACTTAACTTCAGCTTCTAATGCAGGTGATTGCAGCCAACCAAGTCTCTCAGAAGTTAAGCATAAAATGAATTTTCATACTTTGTGGCTAGCACTTAAATTACAAGCAAAGCCCTCTAGGTTAACAGTTAAATATCAGATAACAAAGAAGTGAGAAGACCACCACCCCCTCTTATAGCAGAGAGACACACAACACACTATTCTGTGAAAAGAATTAGGTAAAATAAAAAAATGAAATACAGTACTTTTAAAACTGCAAGTTTGAACTTAACAGAAGACTAAAATACAACACTGCAAGTTTGCACTTAACTTCAGCTTCTAATGCAGGTGATTGTAGTCAACCAAGTCTCCCAGAAGTTGAGCATAAAATGAATTAACAAACTTTGTGGCTAGCCCTTAAAGTACAGAGGAAGCCCTCTAGGCTAACAGTTAAATATCAGATAACAAAGAAGAGAGAAGACCACCACGCCTCTTATAGCAAGAGGACACACAGCACACTTTTCGGTAAAAACAATTAGGTAACAGAAAAAAAATGAAACACAGTACTTTTAAAACTGCAAGTTTGTATTTAGCAGAAGACTAAAATAGAATACTGGAAGTTTGCATTTTACTTCAGATTCTAATGCAGGTGATTGTAACCAACCAAGTCACTCAGAAGTTGAGCATGAAATGAATTCTCAAATGTTGTCGCTAGCACTTAAAGTACAGAGGAAGCCCTCCAGACTAACAGTTAAATATTAGATAACAAAGAAGTGAGAAGACCACCACCCCTCTTATAGCAGAGAGACACACAACACACTATTATGTGAAAACAATTAGGTAAAAGAAAAAATGAAATACAGTACTTTTAAAACTGCAAGTTTGAACTTAACAGAAGACTAAAATACAATACTGCAAGTTTGCACTTAACTTCAGCTTCTAATGCAGGTGATTGTAGCCAACCAAGTCTCCCAGAAGTTGAGCATAAGATGAGTTGTCAAACTTTGTGGGTAGCCCTTAAAGTACAGAGGAAGCCCTGTAGGCTAACAGTTAAATATCAGATAACGAGGAAGAGAGAAGACCACCACACCCTCTTATAGCAAAGAGACACACAGCACACTTTTCTGTGAAAACAGGTAACAGAAAAAAATGAAATATAGTACTTTTAAAACTGCAAGTTTGTACTTAACAGAAGACTAAAATACAATACTGCAAGTTTGCACTTAACATCAGCTTCTAATGCAGGTGATTGTAGCCCACCAAGTCTCTCAGAAGTTGAGCATAAAATGAATTCTCAAACTTTGTGTCTAGCACTTAAAGTACAGCAGAAGCCCTCTAGGCTAACAGTTAAATATCATATAACAAAGAAGTGAGAAGACGACCACCCCCTCTTATAGCAGAGAGACACACAGCACACTATTCTGTGAAAACAATTAGGTAACAGAAAAAATGAAATACAGTACTTTTAAAACTATATGTTTGTACTTAACAGAAGACTAAAATACAATACTGCAAGCTTGCACTTAACTTCAGCTTCTAATGCAGATGATTGTAGCCTACCATGTCTCTCAGAAGTTGAGCATAAAATGAATTCTCAGAATTTGTGGCTAGCACTTAAAGTACAGAGGAAGCATTCTAGACTAACAGCTAAATATCAGATAACAAAGAAGTGAGAAGACAACCACCCCTTCTTATAGCATAGAGACACACAGCACACTATTATGTGAAAACAATTAGGTAACTGAAAAAATGAAATACAGTACTTTTATAACCATAAGTTTTTACTTAACAGAAGACTAAAATACAATACTGCAAGTTTGCATTTTACTTCAGCTTCTAATGCAGGTGATTGTAGCCAACCAAGTCACTCAGAAGTTGAGCATAAAATGAATTCTCAAACATTGTGGCTAGCACTTAAAATATAGAGGAAGCCCTTTAGATTAACAGTTAAATATCAGATAACAAAGAAGTGAGAAGACCGCCACCCCATTTATAGCAGAGAGACACACAGCATACTATTTTGTGAAAACCAATTAGGTAACAGAAAAAATGAAATACAGTACTTTTATAACTGCAAGTTTGTACTTAACTGAAGACTAAAATACAATACTGCAAGTTTGCACTTAACATCATCTTCTAATGCAGGTAATTGTAGCCCACCAAGTCTCTCAGAATTTGCGCATAAAATAAATTCTCAAACTTTGTGGCTAGCACTTAAGGTACAGCAGAAGCCCTCTAGGCTAACAGTTAAATATCATATAACAAAAAGGTGAGAAGATGACCAACCCCCTTATAGCAGAGAGAGACACACAGCACACTATTCTGTGAAAACAATTAGGTAACAGAAAAAATTAAATATAGTACTTTTAAAACTGCATGTTTGTACTTAACAGAAGACTAAAATACAATACTGCAAGTTTGCACTTAACTTCAGCTTCTAATGCAGATGATTGTAGCCAACCATGTCTCTCAGAAGTTGAGCATAAAATGAATTCTCAAACTTTGTGGCTAGCACTTAAAGTACAGAGGAAGCATTCTAGGCTAACAGCTAAATATCAGATAACAAAGAAGTGAGAAGACAACCAGTCCCTCTTATAGCAGAGAGACACACAGCACACTATTCTGTGAAAACAGATACGTAACAGAATTAACTACAGCTTCTAATGCAGGTGATTGTATCCAACCAAGTCTCTCAGAAGTTGAGCATAAAATGAATTATCAAACTTTGTGGCTAGCACTTAAAGTACAGAGGAAGCCCTCTAGGCTAACAGTTAAATATCAGATAACAAAGAAGAGAGAAGACCACCACCCCTCTTATAGCAAAGAGACACACAGCACACTTTTCTGTGAAAACAATTAGGTAACAGAAAAAAAATGAAATACAGTACTTTTAAAACTGCAAGTTTGTATTTAACAGAAGACTAAAATAGAATACTGGAAGTTTGCATTTTACTTCAGCTTCTAATGCAGGTGATTGTAACCAACCAAGTCACTCAGAAGTTGAGCATAAAATGAATTCTCAAATGTTGTGGCTAGCACTTAAAGTACAGAGGAAGCCCTCTAGACTAACAGTTAAATATTATATAACAAAGAAGTCAGAAGACCACCACCCCTCTTATAGCAGAGAGACACACAGCACACTATTCTGTGAAAACAATTAGGTAAAAGAAAAAATGAAATACAGTACTTTCAAAACTGCAAGTTTGAACTTAACAGAAGACTAAAATACAATACTGCAAGTTTGCACTTAATTTCAGCTTCTAATGCAGGTGATTGTAGCCAACCAAGTCTCTCAGAAGTTGAGCATAAAATGAATTCTCAAACTTTGTGGCTAGCACTTAAAGTACAGAGGAAGCCCTCTAGGCTAACAGTTAAATATCATATAACAAAGAAGTGAGAAGACAACCAACCCTCTTATAGCAGAGACACACAGCACACTATTCTGTGAAAACAATTAGGTAACAGAAAAAATGAAATACAGTACTTTTAAAACTGCACATTTGTACTTAACAGAAGACTAAAATACAATACTGCAAGCTTGCACTTAACTTCAGCTTCTAATGCAGATGATTGTAGCCAACCATGTCTCTCAGAAGTTGAGCATAAAATGAATTCTCAAACTTTGTGGCTAGCACTTAAAGTACAGAGGAAGCATTCTAGGCTAACAGCTAAATATCAGATAACAAAGAAGTGAGAAGACAACCACCCCTCTTATAGCAGAGAGACACACAGCACACTATTCTGTGAAAACAATTAGGTAACAGAATTAACTACAGCTTCTAATGCAGGTGATTGTATCCAACCAAGTATCTCAGAAGTTGAGCATAAAATGAATTCTCAGAATTTGTGGCTAGCACTTAAAGTAGAGAGAAAGCCCTCTAGGCTAACAGTTAAATATCAGATAAAAAAGAAGTGAGAAGACCACCACCCCCTCTTATAGCAGAGAGACACACAACACACTATTCTGTGAAAACAATTAGGTAAAAGAAAAAATGAAATACAGTACTTTCAAAACTGCAAATTTGAACTTAACAGAAGACTAAAATACAATACTGCAAGTTTGCACTTAACTTCAGCTTCTAATGCAGGTGATTGTAGCCAACCAAGTCTCCCAGAAGTTGAGCATAAAATAAAGTATCAAACTTTGTGGCTAGCACTTAAAATACAGAGTAAGCCCTCTAGCCTAACAGTTAAATATCAGATAACAAAGAAGTGAGAAGACCACCACCCCTCTTATAGCAGAGAGACACACAGCACACTCTTTTCTGAAAACCAATTAGGTAACAGAAAAAATGAAATACAGTACTTTTATAACTGGAAGTTTGTACTTAACAGAAGACTAAAATACAATACTGCAAGTTTGCACTTAACATCAACTTCTAAGGCAGGTGACTGTAGCCCACCAAGTGTCTCAGAAGTTGAGCATAAAATGAATTCTCAAACTTTGTGGCTAGCACTTAAAGTGGAGAGAAAGCCCTCTAGGCTAACAGTTAAATATCATATAACAAAGAAGTGAGAAGATGACCACCCCCTCTTATAGCAGAGAGACACACAGCACACTATTCTGTGAAAACAATTAGGTAACAGAAAAAAATGAAATACAGTACTTTTAAAACTCACATTTGTACTTAACAGAAGACTAAAATACAATACTGCAAGCTTGCACTTAACTTCAGCTTCTAATGCAGATGATTGTAGCCAACCATGTCTCTCAGAAGTTGAGCATAAAATGAATTCTCAAACTTTGTGGCTAGCACTTAAAGTACACTGGAAACCCTCTAGCCTAACAGTTAAA
>NC_056728.1:640296436-640301436 GCF_019279795.1 Protopterus annectens | reverse complement strand
TTGTGTATAAGTTCCTTGGTTCATACTTAGGTGCCCATTAGGAACTGAATAGGAATAACTCATAGGATTTGCTGACCTTTGAAGCACTGCTCCTCCACAAGCCTGGTTCTGGTAGCTTGGTCCTGCAAAAGTGCAGGAGCCTGTAGCCGATGTCAGTTCCGGACTCAGAGACCTGTTTGGCTGTTGCATGAGTTCGGTGCCACTGGTTAGGCCATTATGCCCTATTAATGTATTTATATTGAACATTCTTGACTGATTTGGGCTAAAGCTTGGTGGTGATGATGGATAGTAAACAGAAGAATGGGTGGCAAGTTGTTGGCTGTAACTTGGGCTAACTGTCATATTAGAGTACATTGAATTAGTATAAGCAGATCGAGGGACCTGCACCGATGGAAACATATTTGAATCATGAATATAAGCTGGGTATGTGCTAATATCAGACCTTTTGAACCTTTTTCTTCTTCTTAAAAAGCTGCCACTATCAAACATGTCCTCTGCATTGGGATCTAAGGCCCAGTAGTTACCTTTTCCAGGGCGCCCAGGTTCTCGTGGAATTTTAATAAAACAATCATTGAGTGTAAGGTTATGTCTGATCGAATTTTGCCACTTCTTTGAATTATCTCTATAGAAAGGGAATCTTTCCATGATAAACTTATAGATTCCCCCCAAAGTAAGTTTTCTCTCTGGAGAATTAGCAATAGACATTGCAATTAGAGCAATGTAGCTGTATGGTGGCTTTCCCTTCTGTAATGGTCTTTTCCGTCTCCTACCCTTAGGCATTTCTTCCTCTTCCTCAGTATGGGTGGCTAATGCTGCCCCTTTTGGTGCTGAATCTTTTTCCATCTTTACCACTGGGTTGGTAAGGTTGTTAGCCTGATGGAGATTAGAACCTGCAGCTGAAGCTCTAGAAGGGGACTGCTGATTTTCTGCTGTCATTTCCTCTTCGTTGGATGAATTCTGTTTTTTTAACCTGAAAAGAGTAGTATTTTATAGTTTTAGACATGCAAGGCAGCTTAGTGCGTAGATAGTAGCATTCGGCTCAAAATGAAAGAATCTGGATTTTTCACAGTGAAGGATCCAGTTGTTTGAAAGGCGATCCAAAGATGAGTGCCTGTAGAGTTTGCTCTTAATCCAGAAAGTTCCAAAATCCAATCGCACAGCTAAATGTTCTTTCAAGTTCAAGAGTTCTGTTGTAATTACGTTGACGAGTTAAGTTTTTTTTATGCAGTATAATCCTGTTATAACATAGTAATATAAATTAACGGTGGTAAAAGTTTTCTTCTGAAGAGTACAAAAGTGCTATTTTGACTTAAAGATCTCAAGGATTGTTCACAAAGAGTACCACCTCACCCTTTTAACAATTCACATACCAGCTCTCCTGACAGAATTATGTATATCACCAGCTCTTTGACAGAAGCTTTTAGTGTTCTAAGGCTGGAAAAACCAGAGCCCCTTCCAGTCAGCTACAGTGAAGTGATTCTGTCTGCTGTCTGACACATCTTTTTATTTTGCCTATTGAAGTGGAGACTGTGGCTTTGAATAACTTGCTGCCTCTTGTACCTGACAGTTGGTCACTCCTACCTTACAAATAAAAAAAATACATACACACTCCTACCTTGAATTCCATTTCTTCTCTTTCTTTAAAGAGGCAGTACCTCCAAGTTCAAATACACACAAAAAGAGATAGTTATTTACTGCCAGGATGCATTTATCGCAACATTAAACAAAATATTTGCATTACTAAACACAGTATTTAGGTCTAGTCGTGTAAAATTATTTAACATCATATCATGTTTTAGTACCCAGGTTTGTAGTAATGAACAAACACAAAGTAAAATTGAAACATACCCTCTGATTAGGCAGATACTGAAAAGTATAGTGGTACAACATATGATTGTCCTTATTTCTGCCAGCTATTCATTTCCTTTAATTTCACATGTTCTTTAACATTCATTTATAAATATAAATGTCAGGAGTATAATGATTAATTTACTGAAACTGATCTGAAGACCTAAATAAGCCATGAAATGATTAGTTCTATCTGCTTGTACATGGCAATGCTAATACTATTAGGTCTCTTTTGCCCTTTTTTTAATTTCAGATACAAGAGTTTAACCTTATTTAATGCATAATAAACAACTTGCTGGGGATGACATATTAAAAGGCATGTTGCAGGCAGCATTATTGAAGTCTGACAGACTAGTGAAATTTGCTTATGATCAGTGTGTATCACTATTTCTTTTACATTGTGAGTGGTTATTAAGTTGCACGAACGACCATTAAGTGCAATGGGAAGAGAGTTCGGGAAGATATCTCCTTAGTCATTTTCAGGAAGACCCCCCCCCCATTATTCACAGTTTAGAGTCACTATTGTATTTCACCTTGATACTGCAGCTTTAAAATCTTAAAAAATGTATTTAGCTAAGCTGCTACAGAGAAGCACATACAGATTTTCACTGAATTCACAAGCTTTGCAATTGCCAGAAAGCTAGGAACGTGATTAATTTCGTATCCTTTTGCCTTATTGGTTAAGAAAGGGAATATGTGCATCAGCTTTGTTATACTTGTGATCTTTATTGTATCGCCACAGTTTTACTGTTTCTTTCAGAATATCATAGTTATAATGGATATTTCAAGAAGATGTTAATTAACTGCTGCAAAAGTAGCACAACAATAAATGAGGTGTACTTACTATTTTTGAATGGTTACCCACGCTAGGTAAAATACAGTCAGATTGATAATTATGACATATAAAATATAGTACAGTATGAGTTTTATTTGTATTTGATTTGCTGAAAAATAATAGAAAACTTTAATTTCTGACAAAATAATAGGCCACCAAATTACTTCTACATTTTATTGTAGCCACATGCATCCTAAAAGAGTGTTGTGGATACAGGCACAGATGTTTATTTCATGGTCATCAAGCAAATTGGAATAATTTCTAAATATGTTTTAAATATGTGCACGTTTTGAGCTCACTACTGGATTCAGCAATACAATCTAGATTTTGTTATTTTTTGAAGGATGTTTCAGGTAATATAATAACTAATTTGTCTCTAATAACACACTGTATGCATATAATAATATTTACATATTTGCCAGTGTATATAGCAGCTATTGTAAATTACTTTTCAGTTATCATAAAAGCCATCTCAATGCACATAATACAACACTGTTTGTGGAAACAGTATTATTTTTATTTCTTGTTGTTGTCCATCTATATGGCTTATTTATCTGTTGGTTTAGCAAGACACACTGTTTGATGTCTCTGTACAATAATTATAGCTGGATGATGAGGAAGTCTCTCTGCTTTACCAGGAGTTAAGGAATAAATCTCACTAAGTATAGTGCAGTAGTAAGCAATACACCCTGTTAGATATAACCATTATATAATGGGATTTTGTGTAAAGTGCACAATAGACTGTGCATTCCTCAGTACAACATTGACATTTCATAGTTTACTAATGCATATGCACACAGTTTAATTTCACGCAGACAGCATTTAAAGAACAGTGGAATTCGTTTTGGGATTAGTTTGCAATCACACTTTTTTTTACCATTGCGGTTAATACTGTAGCACATGCAGTGTGTTTGTGTGTGTGTGTGTGTGTGTGTGTGTGTGTGTGTGTGTGTGTGTGTGTGTGTATGTGCAAATATGCGCGTGCGTGCATATCTTCTTCTACTTCTCTGTGAGTGATTACTGCCAAAAGCATAATTTGGGTTAAAAAATTCTTGAAGCTTCAACCGAATAAAAAAAAAAAAAAAAAAGCTAAAATGAAAAATTTTGGCAAGGAAATATATCCCCTTGCAACCTTTTCATGTTGGAGCTTTGCTCCCATACTCTCTCCCTTGAATATTGAAAGTACACACTCACATAACTACGTAAGTAAGTGAAACTACCACACATGGACTTATCCCTGCCAGCGCACAATATAAATTACAGCGGCAGTGATTCTCTGTAGAAAACAAGGATCAGGCACTTGAAAATCAGCACATTTAAATTGATAGCCGAACTCTTCTCCCATTAGAATTTGTTAGCTAGTGGGGTAACTGGTATTTATGCGTATGTGCCTGTTTATTTCTATGTTGCATCTCTCTGTGTATGGCGTATCTATCTCTGTATGAGTACATGTTATATCTACCAATTTATCTATGTATAATACATGTAATAATATATTGCTACAGTATTCACATATGCACATTTGTAAAACTGCTCATCAGCTTAGAAAACAGGAGTATGTGTATAAGGCATCCTAAAAGAAATAGAGGAGAAATAAATGGAAACATTTTTCTGGGGAAACTGTTAACGTATATCACACCCTTTATTCACCCTCTTAGGGAAAAAATGTTGAACTTAGAAATATTCAGCATTACAAAAATGCCAGTATTTCCCTGAAAATGCTGCTTGTATTCTTGACATCATTACAAACCAGGCCATGACCTAATGGCATTTTACGAATAGGACACACTGACCGTCTAGACTGACTCTGTCTAAATAATCCTCTCTGACCATGAGGATATATCTTGCATAGAGCATGTTTTCAAAAGTGTGATAATGTGTAGAATTCTGATGATAAATTTCTATAAAACTAGGTCCCATGTAGGCCTGGAACTCTAGACATAAACATTTAATTTTGCTTAGCTACCTGTACCTCATTTAATCATGGCACTGTATGAACCTCTGAATACAAGGGGAAGCAAATTCCTGATGCTACTTGCCTGCATTCTGCATGGAATAAAATCTTCCTGCATGAAGTTTTCCTTGTATTGTTTTGATAATTTTTTCAGATAAATTCATCTTGTAAAGTTATGCGTCCTGTCTGTGCATTTGAATCTGTTTGTCTGCTTACAAAAGCAGGGGTTATCAGGTTCCAGCTCTGAAGGACTAAAGGACTTGTGAGGTTTGAATCGTGATCATTTATTTTTTTTCAAGTTGTCACTTTATTTGTCAAAACTTGTATAACGCGGTGGATTTTTTTTTACTGAGTCTACATGCA